>NW_013541511.1:44019-45577 GCF_000499545.2 Eimeria tenella
CTGCTGCTGGGCCCGGCTGCAGCGGCCGCTGCTGCGGAGGCCAGCAGGCTGCTGCTGATGGACTTCGTCACCTGCTGCGTGCTGCGGGGAGTCTCCAGCTGCGGCAGCCGCGAAGCAGCAGCTCGCAACTCCTCTAGGGTTTGGGGGGCCCTCCCAGACCCTGAGGGGCCCCCCTCGAGGAGGCAAGCAGCAAACCCGAACGTGAGTGAGGACCAGGAGGGCCAGAAGCGGCGTCGGCACGGCGCTGCTACTGCTGCTGCTGCTGCTGTTGCTGGGGCTGCTGCTGCTGCTGCTGCGGCGGCGGCGGCGGACTCGTGGGTGGCGCCCGCTGCGGAGTCCGCCGCGAACTCCTCCTCTGCTGCGGCCGCTGCTGCTGCTGCAGCAACGGCGTCCGACGCAGCAGCAGCGTCGGAGTCGTCATCTGCTGCAGCAACGTCGCTGTGCTCAAGCAGCGGCTCTGTCTCCTCCAGCATTGTTGCTGTTGCTGCAACGGCAGCACACAGCCCAGGTCCTGCGCCGTCGGTGCTCGCTGCGCTGCCGCAGGTTCTCCGAGCGTCGTGGTAGCTGCTGCTGTGGGTGCAGCAGCTGCTGCAGAAGCAGCCGCAGCTGGTGGGCCGGGGCTGCTGCAGCTGCTGCTACGGAAGGCCTTGCGGCCCGCAACAGACTGGAGAGCCCCCTACCGTTTCCCCATGGATTCTCCTTTCGCAGGGCCCAGGTTCGGCGCTAGGGTTTAGGGTTTAGGGTTCAGGGTTTGGCAGCTGTGGGGAGCAGCGGCTGGAGCCATAGACCAAGACAGCGCCCGAGAGACCCTCTGCAGGGCAGCAGCAGAAGACCCCCTGTCCGCGTTATTTGCCTTTGAAATGAAAATAAAAATTGCTGCTTTTAAGAATCCAAAGACAAACGAACAAATCAGCAGCAGCAGCGCCTCAATGCCCCAGCTCATGGGCCCCCAGTGCACGACGCTGCCGACGGGGGCCCCACGGGCTCATCGGTTTCTGCAGGAAGCACTAAAGAAATGAGACAAAATTAAAGACAAATCCTCTAATTAATGCAAACTAAAGAAGGTCTTTAAGTTGCTTGCTGCGGCGTAGACCTGCCTGAAGCCCGCAGACATGAGCGCCGCCACTCGCTGCCTCAAGTCTTAGCAGCAGCAGCAGCAGCAGCAGCAAACCTTTGCCGATCCTGCTCTTCAGCAATTAAGTGCCTGCTGTTGCTGTTTCTTCAAGCAGCAGCACACAAACTGCTGGCACTCAAAGGCTAGCTCAGGGGAGCCAGGGGCTCCTAAGTGTCTCAAGAACCTCGAAGCAGCAAGCTGCAGCAATTGGTGGTCTGCAGCAGTTGCTGCTTCAACAGCAGCAGCACAGGCTGCAGCTCCTGCTGCAGTCACAGCAGCGCAGGCGCTGTACACTGCAGCAGACCCGTTTGGCAGCAACTGGAAAGAAACCGACGTCGGCGGCCCCTCAAGGAGAGTAGCAGCAGCAGCAGCAGCACAGGCAGAAGCAGGCGCAGCAAACCTCAAATAGAGGAAGCAATGGGGCAGATACTCCTGCTGAGGGCC
>NW_013541511.1:45677-56070 GCF_000499545.2 Eimeria tenella
GGAGCTGCTGCTGCTGCTGCTGTTGCAGCAGCACAAGGACGCACATGCAGCAACGTACGAAAGACAACAAAAGAAAATGTCCCAGCGAAGGCAGCAAGGCAATCCCTCGACAGTCTGTAGCCCTTAAATGTAAGCCCACAGCGGGGCTCCGCTGCTGCTGCTGCTGCTGCTCCCGCCTTGGGAGAAGCAGCAGCAGCTCCAAGACAAAAACAAGAAACGGCTGCTCGCCAGTCTGCAGCAGCAGCAACAGCAGCAGCAGCAACAGCAGCAGCGTCCGCTACTACACAAGTGTGTGCTGCCTTACTAGTGCTGCTACTCGGTCACAGTCTCATTTACGAGACCGCCCAGCAGCCGCTGCATCTGCAGCAGTTGCAGCTCCAGCAGCCGCAGCAGTAGCAGCAGCAGTAGCAGCAGTTAGAAGTCTTCTCGGTCTTCTGCATCGGCTTCCTCCAGCAGCTCCTCTTCTTCCTCCTGCGGCGCACGCAGCCAACCCCGACAGCAAACCTGCAGCTTCAGCTGCTGCTGCAGCAGCAGCTGCTGCTGCTGCAGCAAATGCCCCACGTCCGTTTCTTGAGACGCACCTGTTTTTCTCGCTGCCGCAGCCGCTGCTCGTGGAGTTTGATTTGCTGCTGCTGCTCCTGCATGTTGGAGAAGTCTCGGGGGGTCAGCAGCACAGAGTCTGCTGGGGGAGCAGCAAGCCTTGCTGCTGCTGGCAGCAGCCCCTGCCACAGCCGCTGCAGCAGCGAGGGACTAGAGAAGGCAGCAGCAACTGCTGCTCGGAAGGCGCCCGGATTCGCAGCTGCCAAGTTGCAGTGGTCCCCGTGGCTCAGCAAGTAGGTCGCCCTGCAGCAGCAGCAGCAGCAGCACAATGCGCACGAGCAAAAGAAGCAGCTGCTGCCTCCACGGAATCAGCAGCAGCAGCAGCACAACGCGCACGAGCACACGCCCCAGCTTCTGCCTCTCCGCAATCAGCAGCAGCAGCAGCAGCAGCAGCAGCAGGGAAGAACGGACCGCGGGCGCATGCTCTCGTCCAGCAGCAGCAGCTGCTGCTGCAGCAGCGGCCAAACCCTCAGCCTGTCATTCTGGCTGATTAAAATTGTCGTTTTTGTTCCTTTCAAGCAGCTCAAAGTTGAACAAGACCGAATGCGCCGCAGCTGCGAGGCCCGCCTGAAGCAGCAACAATCCACAAACTCTGCTGCTGCTGCTGCTGCTGCTGCTGCTGTGGCTGCTGCTGCTCCACTGGTTGTCGCAGCACTAGCTGTTGTAGCACGAGCTGCTGCAGCACTAGCTGTTGCTGCATTAGCTGCAGCAGCACTAGGGGCAGCAGCAAATGCTGCAGCAGCAGCTGCTGGAGGTGGTGCTTTAGCTGCTGCTGGTGAAGTAATTGACACTGCTGCGTCTCTGCTGCTGCAGCAAGGCGCCTTACTTGCTGCCAAGGCCCCAAGACAAGTGCTGCAGCAGCAGCAGCACCGAACGCGCAATGGGCCGAATCGGAGGCTGCTGCTGCAGCAGCAGCCGCGCGTTGCAGATAGGAGAGTCCAGCAGCACTCGCTGGAGAGACACTCCTTGCTGCTGCAGCCAGTCGGCCTCTGCCCCCTGCAAACAGCAGCAGCAGCAGCAGCAACGGCTCGACGGCAGCAGCAGACGCGGCAGCAGCTCACGCCAGCCGCAAAGAAGCAAGCTGAACAGCAGCAGCAGCAGCAGCAGCAGCAGCAGTAGGGGCTTTACCATCAGCAGCACCCCCATTGCTGCTCCCCCTTGCGCATAAACTCCAATTTCTTTAACTCCAAATTGCTGCTGCAGGAAACGAATTGCTGCTGCTAAGTCTTCGCGGCTGTCTATGGCCAGCTGCGACACAGCGCCCTCCACGGCCCAGCCCTCCCCGCTGCTGCTGCTGCTGCTGCCTGCTGCTGCAGCAGCAGCACGGCGGAACGCAGAGGACTCCCCGCTGCCCCGCATGTCCAGCAGCAGAATGTGGTTGTCGCGGTGCAGCTTCAGCTGCAGCAGCAGCAGCAGCAGCAGATCAATATTCGGCCAACTTTCCATCAGCCACCAGCAGCAACAGCTAGAGCAGCATCAGCAGCAAAAGCACGGGAGCAGCAAGGGGAGAAGCCGCCGCATGGCAGGCAGAAGCACTACTCACAGCAGCAGCAGCAGCAGCAGCAGCAGCAGCAAGAACAGCAGCAGCAGCAACAGCAGCAACGGCAGCAGCAGCAGCAAGCTGTACCTGCTTTGCTGCCTCGACAAAGGGCAAACAGGCCTGTCGATTAGACAGCCAGCCGTGCAGGCAGATCAGAGCCTTTTTGCTGCTGCGCTGCTCCGCAGGTATCATCCATCCCTGAAGCTGCTGCTGCTGCTGCTGCTGCTGTTGCTGCTGCTGCTGCTGTTGAGGCAGTGCTTGCTGCTGCTGCTGCTGTGCTTGCTGCTGCTGCATCTGCTGCTGCGCTGCCGCAAAGCCCTCGCTGCCCGGAAGGTCCACGTAGAGGGGCGCACTCACCCCCCCTGGCTGCATGTGGTGCTGCTGCACTGGCTGCTGCTGCTGCTGCTGCGCTTGCTGCTGCGGCTGCTGCTGCTGCTGCTGCAGTGCGCCGCCCTCCCTAGATTGACTACCGATAGCCTCATTTAAAGGAATGGAAACCTAAGAGCCGCAGCAGCACCGACTGTATGTACAGGGCTTGTACGCACCCCAGCAGCAGCATCAGCAGCAGCAGCAGCAGCAGCAGCAGCAAAGGGCGCCACAGGGCCGTAGCCATACCTCAATGAAGTTTAGGCCGTAAAGTGCGGGGGTCGCTCCCGCAGGGAGCTGCAACTGCCTGAAATCAGCAGCAGCAGCAGCAGCAGCAGCAGCAGCAAAGTAGACGTGTCACTCTAAGAATACTTGTTTACACATGCACCCCAGCAGCGCC
The DNA here is from genome assembly GCF_000499545.2 of Eimeria tenella. Lineage (NCBI taxonomy): Eukaryota > Apicomplexa > Conoidasida > Eucoccidiorida > Eimeriidae > Eimeria > Eimeria tenella. The sequence continues at coordinate 48,584 of NW_013541511.1, forward strand.
GCAGTGGCTTCCGCAGCAGCAGCACAAGAAGCAGCATCGACAACACCGGCAGCAAGTGCAGCAGCGGGAGGAAAAATTGCAGCAGCAGGAGCAGTGATAGCAGTAAAAGAGCAACAGTGGAAGCAGCAGAGCTCGAAGCAGCAGCAGCAGCAAGACAACCAGCAGTGCCGGCAGGAAGAGCCGCAGCAGCAGCAGCAGCAAGAACAGCAGCAGCAGCAGCAGCAAGACCAGCAGCAGCAGCAGCAGCGCACTGCAGCAGGAAAGGATCATCTAGACGAACGCGGGCGAGGCTGCTGCCGAAGCCAGAAGCAGCACAAAGCGGCAGCAGCAGCGCAGCAGAAAGCAAATTGGCCCGCAGCAAACTGGCAGCACACTGCAGCAGCAAACGCCCTAGAGACCGCCCCACAACCCGCAGCTCGGGCTCGTGCTGCTGCAGCTGCAGACGCACCTGCAGCAGCAGCAGCAGCAGCAGAACAGCAGCGGCTCAAGTGGCAGCATAGACCACATGGGCAGCACACACAGCAGCAGCAGCAGCAGCAGCAGCAGCCAAAGAAACAGGGCAGAGGAGAACGCTACGAGCACACGAAAAGCAGCAGCAGCAGCAGCAGCACAGCCAGATCGCCTACTTGCTGCTGCAGCAGCTGCAGGGCACCCTTCGCGCGCTGCAGCAGCAAGGGTTGCTCCGACTCTGAGGCCTCAACATCAGCAGCGGCAGCAGCTGCTGCTGCTGCCGCTGCTGCTTCCCTTTCCCTCTGCTTTTTGCTGCCCCAGTTGAAGCCAAAACCCAATGGGCGAGCTGCAGGCAGCAGCAGAGGGGTGCTGTTTGCTGCCGTTGCTGCTGCTGCGCTGCTTGCTGCTGGCTGCACGCGACACAGCGGCTTCGAAGACCGCGGCAGCACTGTGGCAAAGCGCATGCGCCTGTCCCCTGCTGCAGCAGCAGCAGCAGCAGCAGCTGCCGCTGCTGCTGTAGGGTCAGATGGCAGCGAGAGCGATGCTAAAAAAGGGCGCTGTGGAGAAGCAGCAGCTGCGGGAGCTGCTGCTGCTGCTGCCACTGCTGCTGCATCTCCAGGCCTTCTTGCTGCGAGCTGTTCTGCTGCTGCTCTCGGGGCGGCAGACCCCCCTAGCAGCAACAGCAGCAGCAGCAGCGACTGCTGCTGGAGCCGCATCACAGCAGCGGCGGTTCGCAGCAACTGATGTGTCTTAACTGATGAGAAACAGTTGGCGCTGCTGCTGCTGCTGTTGCTGCTGCTGCTGCTGCCCGGGGTCGATGGGGGCCGTGGTGACGCTGTCAAGACACCGCAGGCACAGCTGGGAGCAGTGCGCTGCTGCTGCTGCTGCTGCTGCTGCTGCAGCAGTTGAGTATGCCTACAAAGGCATAAGGCGCATATTAAACACTAGGATAAGTTTTAATACAGGCTGCTGCTGCTATGTCTGCTGCTGCTGCTCTGAGGCGGCAGCGGCTGCAGCCGAGTGAGTCTCTTGCCTGTGCTCTCGCATGCAGCAGCAGCAGCAGCAGCAGCGGTAGCAGCAGCAGCGGCTGCTGCATGCACGAATGCTAGAGCCCGCGAAGAGTTAAATAAATACTTGGCATTTTAATACCTGCTTTTTAAAGCGGCCAGCAGCACGTGCTGCATCAGTGCTGCTGCTGCTGCTCTCGCTGCTCACTGCTGCTCTGCGCCTTCGCGCTGCTGCTGCTGTTGCTGCTGCAGTCGGCAGCAGCCTAGACTGTTCTTTTAGACAGAAAACATCACTGCATTGCCCAAGGTGCTCTATTAGCACAGCGAAGCAGCAGCAGCAGCAACAGCAACAGGGGCCCAGCCATCGGCAGCAGCAGCAACATCCAGGGCGCGAGCAGCAGCAAGAGCGGCAGCAGGGGCGCTAGCAGCACCAGCAGCAGCAGCAGCAGGAGCAGAGGCGTTTGATGCCTGTGGGGTTTTCCTAGCTGCGAAGTAAAATGTTCCGGGGCGCTAGCCGCTGTGCGCAGCAGCGGCTGCTGCTGCTACCACAGCAGGACTTGCTGCTGCAGCGGCAGCAGCAGCAGCAACGCATGCAGCAGCACCTGCTGCAGCAGCAAGCCGCGTTTTCCTCCTCATACGATATCTTCAAGAAGCTGCAGGACCCGCCAAGCGGCGGAGAGTCCACACAGCTTGCGCGGAAGCCGTCAGAGAAGGTGCAGCAGCAGCAGCTGCTGCTGCTGCCGTTGTTGTTGCTGCTGCTGCCATTGCGGTTGCTGCCTGGCATTGCGCCCTGCACAAGGGGTCCAACCGTCTTTGCTGCTGCTGCTGCCGCACTTCCTGTTGCTGCCCTTGCCGCTGCTGCTGCTGCAGCTGCTGTTGCTTCATCTGCTGCTGCTGCTGCTGCTGCAGGTGCTGCGCCTGGTTGATGAGGTGATGAACTTGACGCTAATTGAAGCAGCAGATCTCTGCGACCTCTGCCAGGAGAAGTTGGCGCAGCGAGGAGGCGGTAGGGCTGGCAGGGCCTCCAGTGTTTAGGGTTTAGGGTTTAGGGTTTAGGGTTTAGGGTTTAGGGTTTAGGGTTTGGCTTGGGTGTAGACCAAGGGTTTACACCCTGCGTTCGACGCTGCCTCGCCGAGCACTTCCGGCTTACGACAGCCGTTCAGGGTTTAGGGTTTAGGGTTTAGGGTTTAGGGTTTAGGGTTTAGGGTCTAGGGTTTGCAGGCCCCGCGTTTAATGCTGCTGTTGCTGCTGGGCGTTCTCCTTTCCCCCACCCCTCCAGTCTTTTTGCTGGCCAACTTGCTGCTGGGGGTTTTGGGTAATTAATTAATTAATTTATTTATTTATTTATTTATTTGTTTGTTTAATTAATTAATTAATCAATTAATTAATTATATTTATTTATTTGTTTGTTTTTTATTTGTTTATTCACCATTTGTTTATTTGCTGTTTGCTGCTGGCTTTGTTTCCGGGGTCTTCCCCAACTTGCTGCTGCTGCTTTCTTTATTTACTTTTTAAATAAATAAATACACAAATAAATAAATTAATAAATTAATAAATATAAATAATAGATATTTAATTAATTGATTAATTGATTGTTTAATTAATTGTTTCTATTGTGGCTTCCTTCAGTTCCCCTCTTGCTGCTGCTGCTGCTGTTGCTGCTGCTGCTGCTGCCCAGCGCGCTGGGCTCGCCTCTGTTTCCTTCTGCTTCTTTTTGCTTCTTTTCTCCTCTTGCCCATTTAATTTAATTTTATTTTATTTGATTTCATTTTATTTGTGTCTTCTCTTTTTTCCATTCAATATCTTTTCATTATTTTAATTTCTTTTGTTACTTTAATTCCCTTTTGCCACTTTTGCTGCTGCTGTTTATTTGCTTCTATGTTTCACCTGCGTAGGTGTGCCCCTGCTGCAGTTGCTGCTGCTGCCTTTACTGCAGTTGCTGCTGCTGCAGCTGCTGCTTCTGCGGCTTCTGCTGTGTGTGGCGTTCTTTCCCCAACAGGTTTGCTGCTGGAGGGACGATGCCTGCTGCTGCTGCTCCTCCCCCTCCTGCTGCTGCAGCTGCAGCAGAAGCAGCACCAGCAGCGGGTGGCTCCGCAGCTGCTGCACCTCCAGAAGGTACGCGACAGCAGCAGCAACAGCCCAAACACTCCCAGCAGCAGCAGCAACTGCTGCTGCTGCTGCTGCTGCTGCAGTTGCTGCTGCTGCAGCAAGCCTCGCCCTGTGCGTGCTGCTCCTTTGAGCTTGACGCCTTCGCCATTGCTGCCGCTGCTGCTGCTGCTGCTGCGTGCGGGCTGCTGCAGCACCAAAGAAGGCAGCGGTGGCGTTGAAGCTGCTGGGTTTTGAGAGCAGCAAAAAAGTTGCTGTTGTAAAAGAAGTCCGAGCAATTGCTGCTCTTGGATTGAAGGAAGCAAAAGAACTTGTCGAACAAGCCCCCAAAATGATAAAAAAAGGAAAGAACTTTTTTCCCATTTGCTGCTTCTTGTTTCCTAATTTGCTGCTCTTTATTTATTTTGTTTTGTTTCATTTTGTTTCATTTTCCTTTATTTGCTGCTTCTTGTTTCTTATTTGCTGCTCTCTATTTCTTTGAGTTAATCAATTTATTTTATTTAATTATTTTCCACTTATTGTTTGGTTATTTCTTCATTAATTATTATTTGTCATTGAATAGTGAGATTTATTGTTCACTAATATTCCCCATTTATTTTTCATTTAAATTCATTTATTATTATTATATAATTTATTATTTATTCTTTTAGTATTCATTTATTTATCGTGTTTGCTGAAGGGGAGACGAGCTGCTGCTGCTGCCGCTGCTGCTGAAGCTTGCTGCTGTGCTCTGCTGCTGCTGCTGCTGCTGACGCTTTTTGCTGTGCTCTGCTGCTGCTGCTGCTGCAGGTGTCCCCATTGCTGAGGCTGAGGCGCTCAAGGCGAAGCTGGAGGCCGCTGGAGCTCAGGTGGCTCTCGAGTAGCAGCAGCGGCAGCAGCAGCAGCAGCAGCAGCAATAGCAGCAGCAGCAGCAGCAGCCTAGTTCTAGTTGTTTTGAGCCGGGGAGAGCCAGTTTGCTGCAGAGGGCCCAAAAGCGCCTCTGTGGGGTTTTTGAGGTGTACGTACACCTCAGGCCTGCAGTCGCACGAGTGCGTCTGGAGGCATCAAATTAATTATTATTATTTATCTTTTAATATTTATTATTTATTATTTATTATTTATTATTTAGTATTTAGTATTATAATTGCTCTTAGGATTAGTATTATTATTCTAATGCAGTTTTAAAATCTTGGCGCTTGCAACAAGCTTTAGACTGCCTGCTGCTGCTGCTGCACCTGCTGCTGCTGAGGTACTTGCTGCTGCTGCTGCTGCTGCTCCGGGCCCACGCAATAGAGATACAGAAGCACATTTGCTGCTTCTGCTGCTGATACACCTGCTGCTCCTGTCGGCGTGACCGCTGCTGTCAATAATGCATCTGCTGCTGCTGTTGATGCACCTGCTGCTGCCGTTGCACCTGCTGCTGCTGCTGCTGCTCTGGAGCCCGTCATCTAGGCCCGCCAGAGAGCAGCACAGCTTAGCAGCAGCAGAAGGTAAGAGCAAAAGGGCAGCGAAGTGGCAGCAAATAGAGAAGCAGCAGCAGCAGACCGAAAGAAACAGCAGCACCAGTAATTAGGTACGCAGCAGCAGCAGACTAAAACAGCAGCAGCAAGTAAATAGGCGCAAAGCCTGCTGCCTGCTGGCTTGCTGCGTGTTGAGTCTCTTCTCTTTTATTTCTCTTCTGTCTTTCTCTTTTGCTCCTCAGCAGCAGCAGCAACAACAACAGCAGCAGCAAGAACAGCAAGACCAGAAGCAGCAGAGATAGGCTGTCGAGGTATTTGGCTGCTGGCCCATGGGTGCTAACTACCGGCAGCAGCAGCAGCAGCAGCAGCAGCGTCAGGAGACGTTGCGCTGCGCGAAGCAGCTGCGTAGCTGCTGAGCCTTCGGTGTCTGCGCTTGCTAAAAGCACAGGTCTGGCAGCAGCAGCAGCAGCAGCAGCAATCCTAGCAGCAGCAGCAGCAGCAGCACTCCTAGCAGCAGCAGCAGCAGCAACGCGAGCAACAGCGGTAACAGCAATAAGACTGCAAGGCAACGATAGCCAAATGACAAGAAGTGTTTGCTGCTAAATGCATGCAGCAAATACAACAAAGAAAGATATCTCTATTCAAACGCCGCACTCCCTGGCGAGAGCCAGGAGTGCTGCTGCTGTTGCTGCTGCTGCTACTGCAGCTGCTGCTGTTGAAGCTGCTATCGCTGCAGCTGCTGCTGCAGCTGCTGCGGCAACCAAATGGAATGAGGTGAACATACACCCCAGCGTATTGCACATGCAGCAGTAGCAAGCTACTGCTGCTGCTGCCAGCTAAAGTTAAAAATGTGTCAGCAGCAGCAGCTGCAGCACGGGCTGCTACGGCTGCTGCTGCTGCTGCTGCTGCGGAAGTGCGGCCGCTGCTGCTGCTGCTGTTGCTGCATACAGCTCAGCCAGCCGACCCAGCTGCTTTGCTGCTGCTGCAGCTCAGCAGCCGCATTGCTTACGGGACCAGGTGACAGAGCCTGCAACAAACAGAAGCAGCAGCAGCAGCAGCAGCAGCAAAGCCCCTTAAGAAGACGTCGACACCAGCAGCAGCACCAGCCATAAGATCTCTGCTGCGCTGCAGCAGCTAGTCACGCTGTGGTTGCACAGGCACTAGAACGTTTTGCAGCAGCAGCACTTCCATCAGGCAGCAGCAGCACCTCCACTACGCAGCAGCAGCACTTCTACCAAGCAGCAGCAGCAAAAAACTGCAGCGGAAGCAGCAGCAGCACCGCGGGCCGCAGCAGCATCACAAGTACCAGCAGCAGCACCAGAAGCACCAGTAGCACAACCACCGTTAGCATTAACACCAGCAGCAACAGCAGCACCGCCACCACCAGCATTAGCAGCAGCAGCAGCAACGGCAGCAGCAGCAGCAGCTTACCGTGTTCGGTAAGAATTCTCTCCTCCCTGGCATCTTTGACAGGAACTGCTGCTTCTCCAATGGCAAATGCAGCAGCAGCAGTGCCTGTCGGCGCTGCAGCAGCAACACAGGATGAACAGAAACCACACCGCTCACTACGCGGCAGCAGCAGCAGCAGCAACAGCAGCAACAACAGCAACAGCAGCAGCAGCAACAGCGTCCAAGGATACAGAGTGCAAGACCAGCGGTACGTGAACCAGCAGCTACACTACCCTGGCCCGAGCTTCCAAAGCAGCAGCAGCAGCAGCAACAACAACAAGAGCAGCAGAAGCAGCAGCAGCAGCAGCAGCTCACCTGAGCTGGCCTTTAGCTCTGCCTGCCAGACAGCAATTTGCTGCGCCTCGCTTTCGTTAAAGAGATGCCTAAAAGGTAAAGCAGCAACCCCACAGAAAAGCACTAGCTGCTGCTCCCGTTGCTCGTGCTGCTGCTGCTGCTGCTGCTGCAGTTGCTGCTGCTGCAGCAACGGGGGCACAGGGCGCTTCTGCTGTAGCAGCACACGCTGCGCTCGCAGCTGCGGCAACAAATATTACTGCTGCAAGCTAGAAGCAGCAGCAGCAGCAGCAGCAGTGCTGGCAGCAGCAGTAGCTGCAGCAATAGCAGCAGCAGCTCTGGAAGCAGCAGCAGCAGCAGCAGTGCTGGCAGCAGCAGTAGCTGCAGCAATAGCAGCAGCAGCTCTGGAAGCAGCAGCAGCAGCAGCAGCAGCAGCACTTACCGGTGCCTGTATGCTTGCTGGAAGAGCTGATCCACAGAGGCGCGCGCCCAAGGAACCTGCAGCCGAACACCCGGATACAAACCCTAAACCCTAAACCCTAGACTCTAAACCCGAAACCCCTAACCCTTGGCCCTAAACCCTAAACCCTAAACCCTAAACCCTCATAACGGCTAACCGTGCGGAATGCAAAGACTGTGGAGAGAGCGTCAAGGAAGAAGCACTTGCTCAGCACGAGAATGGCCTGTTTCCTGAAGCCACACAAACCCTAAACCCTAAACCCTAAACCCTAAACCCTAAACCCTA